>NC_079517.1:13007022-13015208 GCF_000801105.2 Raphanus sativus
ATATGAAATATATCATCATTAGAATTATTCATAGAGTTTTTTGAAAAATATATTGGTTTATCTAAACATATAATATATTTCTCATCCCTTAAATTAACCATAAAATTAATTAATAGTCTATAAAACCTACTTTCTTTCTGTAAATAAAACATATCAAATTATCTTATATGATTAAAATATATATATATGACGACTAAAGACTTTGAATAATAAATATTTGATAACAATTATGTATCATCATTAGAGAAAAACAGATAAAGAGAGATGTAGTATTTGGTCAAGAACTGGCTTCATCACTCTCAAACAAAGACATACTGTTAGAACCACTGTCTGAAACCATAGTTTTTTTCAGAAATCCTAGTTAGTTCACACAAACTTTTTTCGTTTTCGAACTCCACATGTAATATTGTTTTTGTGTAAAGGTGATGAAGAAAAGATGGATTTTCTATGGGAACTGAAAGGAGAAAAAGAGAGGCAGAATATCTTCCAAACTGATCACACGGTTGAATGAAAAGCTTTGATGAAGCAGTAAACGGCGTCGATGGATTATTCCACACGACATCTCCTGTTTTTGTACAACAGGATCACAACATTCAAGAGGCATTGATTGATCCTATCAGTAAAGGCACAACTAATGTGATGAACTCTTTTACCAAAAATAAACTCTTGTAGTAGTGGAAGAGTAATACTCTCTCCATTTTTTTATATGATATTTTAGAATAAACACATAAATTAAAAAAAAATTGTTAAGACCGTTTGATTACAAACAAAAATAACTAAAAATAACTAATCATTACGAATAAACCAAAAAACTACACATCGATTTTTAGTATTTAGTTCAATACTTTACTAGTTTTACCTTAAAATTTTCAAAAGATCATATAAATTGAAACAAAAACATCTGCTAAAACATCATATAAGAATAACATAAGGAATACTAGTTAACAATGTCATTGAAGGAATTACTAATTCCTGCTTAAAACGGTCTATAAGGTGGTAGGGGGGGGGGGGGGGTCAGCTGACCCCACCTAAATTAAAAAAAAATATATTTTTTAAATATAAAATTTGTTTGTGACCCTACCATAAATTGTTAACTGATCCCACAAAAAAAAACATGAAAGACAAAATAATCAAAGAATGATTTTAAGTTTTTTTTTTATGATGAAATTTCAAATTTATTGATCAAAATGCAAATCATTTACGAAAGAATAGGCTAGCTAAACTATATTAAAAGAAAAGTGTCAAAAAGAAAACTGTGCTAAGGTGATACTTCAAACCATCTCCACGTAAGCCCCTCAAGCTTGTGGTTTCCTCTATACTTGAGCGAAGAAATGCGGTTTCTCATTGTTCTGTCTATGGTTCTCACAATCTGAGCAGCTGTTGACCATGGCTTCTGGTGCCTCCTTCCATTGCGCTCCCTCCAAACACCATAAATGGTCATCTGAAAGACCATTCGAAGCAATACTACATCAAGTGATGAGAACCGGGCTTGCTGGATAAGAATAAGAGTTGCAGACCAGTCGGGGTTAATCCTCCTGCTTAGTAAGCGACTTGCAACACTATCCCACACCATGTAGCTGAAAGGACAAGCAAATAATAGATGATCTCTTGTTTCATCAGGCTCTCCACAAAGTGTGCAGTAGTGCTGTACTCCCCAAGACCTCATTCTGTCCCCGGTGGATAACCTGTTTTTAAGTGCCAGCCAAGTTATGAAACTGTATCGTGGGATGCCCTGAGTGAACCAAACCACCTTGTTCCAAAGAACTTTCGGCCGTCTATCCCGAAGCTGCTGCCATGTCTCCATTGTAGAGAAGTGGTTCTTAAATTGATTATCTGATTTCCGCCATAGTCTTATATCCAAACCATTCTCTGAAAGAGGGGGTTGTTCTTCATTTATCCGCTGATGGAGAGAAGGGAAAGCTCTGCTTCGATGACCCCTGACATTCCAGCAACCATCTCTGACAGCATCACTCACTCGAGCATTTTTAGGCACTCCCAAAAGAAGTGTGCCTGCATCTCCTGTGATATCTATTAGTTTCCCCGATCAAGCCAGTTATCAAACCAGAAAAAGATATCTTCTCCATTCTTTACTACAGCCTTCATGAAAGGATAAGCAATGTCCCGGAGTTTTAGAAGCTTCCTCCATATCCAAGATCCTTTACTGTCCTCTTTTACTTCCCAGAAAGAGCTCCCTCGCAGCAGATAATATTGGACCCACGATACCCACAAGGATCCAGCTAAGGTGAACAAACGCCAAATGAGTTGAAGGGAGAAAACTGTCGAGGAGTCACGAAGACGCCTCAGCCCCAACCCTCCTTCATCTTTGGGATAACATAGCTCCGCCCATGCCACTTTAGCTTTATGTGACTGATGAGGAGACCCAGACCATAGGAACGCACTGCATAAGCTCTCAATCTCATCCAAGCAAGCAATGGGAAGAATAAAAGCAGAGCTCCAGAAATTGACGATACTAGTGATAACAGTTTTGATCAGTTGAAGCCTACCTGCAAAGGAGAGACTCTTATTTGACCATGTCAGCATCCTACTGCGCACCTTATCAATTAATGGTTCGTAGTCGTGCCTTGAAAGAGTCTTCGTGGTTAGAGGAAACCCCAAGTAACGAATAGGAAGTGTCCCGAGACTGATACCCTTTTCAGCCGCTGCAGCACCCAGGTCCCCTGCGCACCCACCGGTAACGAAGATGGTGGATTTTGATGCATTTATATATAGACCAGAGAAGCAAGCAAACTGTTCCATGACTTCCATGATACCCTCCAGAGATCGCACTTGACCATCTGAAAACACTAAAATGTCATCAGCAAAGCTCAAATGAGTAAGCTTTACTCCCGAGCAGTGTGGATGGTAACCAAATTTCCCGTTTGCGGCAGCCTCGTTCAACATCTTCGATAACACATTGTTGAGGATTACATACAGATATGGGGACAGAGAGCACCCTTGACGGATACCCCGAGAACTGGTAAAGAACCCTTCCAGGCTGCCATTTACTGCCACCGAAAAGGAAGCCGTCGAGATACAAGTGTGAATCACATGATGAACTGTTCCGGCAGATTCATGGCTTTGAAGACTGAGACAATAAAAGACCATTTAACAGTATCGAAAGCCTTCACTATATCAAATTTGATGGCACAGCGAGAGGAGGCAGAAGTCTTATGGTACCCATTAACGAGTTCCGAAGAAAGCAACATGTTCTCTATCAAGAGACGTCCCTTTATAAAAGCACTCTGATTCGGTTCTATTGCCTCTGGAAGGATTTCTTTGAGACGACGAGCCAGAATCTTGGAGATGACCTTATACAACAGGTTGCAACAGGCTATAGGCCGATAGTCCTTCATGGTTGCAGCAGCTTCAGTCTTGGGTATCAGTGAGAGGATGGTAGCATTTATTCCTGTCGGTAAAAAGCCATATAGAAAGAAAGATTGCACTGCAGTTATAAAATCTTTTCCAATAACAGGCCAAGCAGCTACATAGAACTCTTTGGTGTAACTATCGGACCCCGACACCTTGTCACTTGGAAGAGCCAGGAAAGCGGATTTTATTTCTTCTCCACCAACAGAAGCAACCAGTCCAGCTGCCATAGAAGAGGGACAACGGTAAGTCAGAATTCTTTCCAAATCGTCCACTGCGAAGTCTTCTCCATCCTGATGCGTTTGTAGAAAACGTTGGAAATGAGTAACAGCCTCTCTACGAATGTCAGCAGAAGCTGTAAGCACCTCTCAAGATGCTGTTTTATTTTCTTGCTGGTAGTTTTTTTCATATATTTTACTATTCACTACAAAAAGACAAGTAGATGACAAGAAAAAGACAAGTAAAACATGTTTACTTTTTAATTTACTTTAGTCTTTATAGGTCATATTTTTTTTGTTTATATCAAATCAGATATGACATGATTTAAATTCATAGAAAATTTAAGATAGATATTTATAATTTATGTATCTAAATATCTAATTTAGTTCGTTATTCTTACTAGATAATGCATCAGTCCTAAAATACAAGTATCTAAAATGATAGAAATTCTAACGATGTTTTTATGATGTTTTTAAGTGGTTGTATTGATTGTTTATTAAAATAAAAGTCAAAATATTATAAAAAATTGTGATAAAATAGATAAAAGATGGATTGTAATATACATTAAATTTTTAAAAAAATTATAAATAATTTATTTTTGACCCCAGTAAAAAAAAAATTCTGACTCCGCCACTCTGCAATACCAGAAAAGCAAGTACTATTACAAGCTTTCCTCTCCACAGTCACACTTACTGAAGAGGAAGAGAGCCTGATGGTGTGGTTATGATTCGTTTCTCAACCTCTGCAATCTACGACATCATCCGTATCAAAGGTCATGTAGTTCAATGGTTTAGAGCTATTTGGAACTAAGGGAGGTATTCCACGGCACAACTTCCTCGCCTGGATTTTCCAGCTTGATCGTTGTCCTACAAAGGACCGACTATTGTCTTGGGGGTTAACACTTCTTCAACTTGTGTCCCTCTGTAATTCCTTTGATGAATCCAGATACCATCTCTTCTTCTCCTGTCCATTTAGCTGGAGTTTATGGTATGTCGTTTCCTCTAGATGCCGAGTCCAACCGTCGCCAAAATCAACAATCACTTACATGCAAGGTCTTACTGGAGAGAGATCCGAACTAGGTTTTCTCGCTTGGCAGTGCACAATTTATTTTATATGGAGAGAGAGAAACGCTAGGATTCATAGACGCTGCTTCAGATAGGTAGACACACTGGCTCTTCTTATTGATTGTACGCTTAGGTCAAAAATTGAGGCTCGACGAGTACAACAACAAAATCCTCGTCGAGGTTCTCTGCTCTTGCATCAATGGTTTATTACTTTTTCCATACCGTAATCGTCTCTCTTTTTGACTCTTCATTGGGGCCTCTTGAGGACCATCAGTTCGTGGGCCTATTTGGATTAAGACTCAGTTCTGGCCCGTATTTTGTTTAATACATTGCTCTTTTCACTAATGGACTTCGCTCAATTCCACTGTTTTAACTTTTATCTACTAGGTCCTTCGACCAAAAAACACTACCATTATGGCTGTAATATTTTTCCTTTTTTCATTTAATGCAATTGAAAGCCTTCAGTCAAAAGAAAAAAAAAACTCTTGTGTCAAGACTCAAGTCCAAAAAAACTCTTACAAAGGGTTGTACTTACGTCTTCATGCTCTTTAATATGACACGATTTCGATGCCACAAAAGCCTCTCTGCTTAATGAGTGGCATTGGAGTGACACTGACTACTTGTATACGCTTCAATGTACGTACCATATTTCTCTCTTTAATCTAATTTGACTAAGAAGACTCCGTTGATGGATGGTGTGTGGTTGAATTGGTGCAATAGTTGTGGTACGGATATGCAAAGACTCTAGGCGAGAGAGAGGCTTGGAGGATAGCTGAAGAGAAAAGGTTATACTTGATGGTTGTGAACCCTTCTTTTTGTGTTGGTCCATTGCTTGGATCAAAACCCACAAGTACTCTTTTCATCTTTGATATCGTCAAAGGTCTTTGCTGGTGAGCACCAGAACTTCATTGTAGGGTTGTGTACATATATACGATGTAGTTGTTGCACATGTGTTGGCCGTGGAAGAGCATAAAGCAACATGGAGAATCATATGTTCGAGTTCGGTTGCTCATTGGTCTGAGATCATTGAGTTGTTAAAAAACAAGTATCCTAATTACCCGTTTGAGAACAAGTAAGTCTCACTATCATTAGGTTCATCAATATTTCATGGTCAATCTCGTCTTATATTGATTGTTTCTTCTTTTTCATGAGTAGTAACAAAGAAGGGGACAATAGTCTACATAGTATGGATCCAAGGAAGCAACATGAGTTAAGATTTGCATCCTTCAAAGGCATTGTCTGAGAATCGTTTGACTCTATCCGCAGTATTTAGGAAAAGGGTCTGTTTTAAAGATAAATCTCCATCTATCTTTATTGATGATTTCTGGATAGTTAGTCCATATATCTATATTTTATTAAAACTCTAGAAAGTTGCAAAGGATTTGAAGCAAACCTATTTTAATTTTTGGTTTAAAATAAGAATCTTCTAGTTTAAAGCATCTGCAAATGATCCGAGTGGTGGCTTTAGAGAGGGACATGAAGGTGGTGAGAGTGGTGCTGTAGGCAAGTTAAAGTGGCTTGAAAAATCATACCACGTGAATCAAACCGAGAAGCTAGCGGGCCAGTGATCACATGATTCACATCTTTCTTCTAGCCCAAACTCTAACAAGAAACACGTTATATGAATGAGAAAGTGAAAAACTTTATAAAGACTAGAGATCATATAATATACGATCAAGAGGTAGAAAGCTTATCACATGATCCTTCCACTTCCTAACCTCACCTCATGGCATGTGCGTTTCAGGCTCACCTTCTCTAGTTCTCTTTTCTCTGATCAATCAGGCTCACCTTCTAATATAAGTATATCACGTGACTAAAACATAAACACGCGCGGACAGAAAAGATATATACAACGCATGTGCTGCCACAAAGTAGTGGAAGATAGTGGGGAGAGAGAGCTACTACTATGCTAGTATAAAATCAACCTTTGACTTTTCCTTGTTTTCCAAACACCTTTATAATTGTACATATACAATCAAAATCTCCAGAATGCTATACAGCTGCTATAGAGTAAGTTAATTAAAAAAAAACTTGGACAACAGTTAACTAAAATTACCCTGACAAAACCAACCCCTGACAGCCTGACTTGTTGCCACTTCCGTGCAACTCCCCTCTTTAATTCTCACTCTCCTCTTCACTAGTCAACCTTTCTTCAAATATAATTTTCATAATCAAAACCCATAATAGTTATTTAAAAATTAGATTACTGGACCACAAAATCGACTCGGATTGTTCATGTGGGAGGATCAAACACACTGCACCAGTGGAGCTAAGGCGGGTAGATGGAACCTTTTGGCACTCTATATGCAAAGATAGATAAAATTCATTTGGGCTATGTCATGCCTAAACAAGAAATAAGTTTTACCTATCGAATAAATTTGATTAATTATACAGAAACTGCTGACAAACAATGAAAACAAGCTCTGATGGTATGGTGGCAACTTTTAGCAGCTCTCTCCTTGGTTGGGAGGCGGTTTCAAGCATTGCGTGAAATTGTGTACAAGCCGAGCTACCTATTCTGGAAACGATTTGAGAAGTCCCAGCATTCGAGGTAACGAGAAAAACTCATCTTTTCAGGATTTACGTCAACGGTTGAGAATGATAACTAATTCTAAAGGATTACGAAAGACGAATTAACGGAATATATGAAGTTTAATGGATGGACGAAGCTAATTTTGTAATAATTTTATTTTAGAAATTTTGTTTGAAGCGTGTTTGTAACTGGATCTAAAATTTCCGTCTGAATCAATATATTTTAAAAATAATTTTACTCAAAAAAAAGTGAAAAAAAAATTAGTGTTAAGAGTTTGTGATGGGAACCACAAATGTTTTTTCTATCAACTAAATTTGATTTTTTTTTTGTCGTCAACTAATTTTTTTTTTTTGCCGTCTGATAATAATATTATTAAAGCCAAAAGGCCAAAGAAACCAAGTACAAACAGGTCCAAAACCCGGCCCACACACAGAACACCAGAAACGAAAACAGGCCAAAAAACCAACACCAGGCCCGATTAAAAAAAAACAGCCCACTCCACGCCGCTCCACGCGTTGAGACGAGAACGAAAGAGGAACGCGTGGCGAGGACTGCAGAAACGCCATCACCGATGACCGGAAAAGCACCGCCAAAACCTGCGGTCGATTCTCCACCGGGAAGCTAGCCACCATCTTCACTCCTAATGAAAGTCGTCACTGATTCAAACGAAACAAATTACCCCCGAAATCACCACCGGGAAACTCCACACGAAAACCGAAAGCCACTCCCAACAACAATATTAGAAGTAAAGGACTTCAGTTTCTCCAACACCATGCCGCAGCTTCAGACAGCGTCCATCGATTGCTTGAATCGAGATCTCATCGAAACTCGGCCACCAAACCCAAGGACGAACCTTCTTGCAGCACGAACACTTCCAAGGAGTAGAAGCCGGCGACCACCACCGAAGAGGAAACGGCGCGGTCTCAGAGGCAATTGCCAGCCAACCATCAAAAAGGAGATGCATTGCCGGAAGCAGAAAAGCCGTCGATGAGAGAACGAGAACC